>NC_141239.1:12862500-12882500 GCF_054856555.1 Leptonotus elevatus | reverse complement strand
TTTCAAAAGTCAACTGGACATTCCTTGCCGTTTTCCATCAATGGTTTCAGACAAAGAAGACTCACATCCATGAGTAAGAGTCGACTGTTTTGAGCCCCCAAAAGCAAAACAATGTGAGCTCATATATCTTGTGTGGAAGAGCCGCTCTCGGCCTACAGGCTCAGGCAAGCCGGTGCTGCCTGCCTGCACTTACCTGCCCGCAGAGGAATGAGCAGGCAGCCAAAGCAAGCGGGCGCCCGCTGAAGGTGAAGGCTTCATTGAGCGTCTGAAGTGTTTGACACAAGGGAGACAGATGTTCTTGTGTGAAAACAGACTCCTGTTACTCAATGGCCGTCGTTGTTTTGCATCTGCGCTAAATATACAATAACCTGCTGCATTTGTCATTTTGTTCTCTGCTGTTCTTCTTAGGAAAAAGAGGGAATTATGTTGAAAATGTATATATTACAATTTCGGGGTGCGGGCATCACCAAAAGACGATTCAATAAGTTTTTTTTTTTTTTAATATGGGGTGCGAAACGATTCAAGAACAATAAAGGATAATTAGATGTGTATATATTTCGGTTCAATTTGATGCACTTGTGTATTTTAAATAATAATAATGTTTTAAATAATAGAAAAAACTTGACCCACATTCGTAAAAAGGTGGATAGATCACTGCTTATACAGGCAATGTTAAAGGGTATCTGATACTACCTCCAAAGGTCGAGTGGGGCTCGACCTTTGAATACTCACACATTTTAGAGTAGGGACAGCTCGATACCCTTATTTTTCATTTTAGATACCAATAAAAATACTGCAGCCTTGATATCGGCTGATACTGATCCTATACTGTCTAATCAGCATCCTGCATATTCCATACCAATAAACTGGATGGATTGTCTCAGCAAAGGAAGGAATACAAACACAGATTTAGAGAGATTTGTGAGCAATATGTGAGAGGAATAGGCCTCTTGTGTCTGAGCTCCAAAGTTTTTGTTTCTTGGGTTCAGCTCATGAGAAATGGAAGCAAAAACAAAAGTGCTGTATTTATAATTTTCTTCAGTACATAAACATGAAAGCACAGAGCATGCTCGTTCCGCGACACAAACCCTCTCTAAAGAGCGACGTCGCCACTCCGGCTATATTTAGGCTATTGTTTGTGGCCCCGGCAATGCATCAAGTTCACAGCGGCGGAACTCGGTGCGAAAAACACGGGGGCAGCTTGCAAGCAGACGGAGATTAATGGTCGGCCAACCTTAATGGACCACGCTAGCCCGAAGCTTTGAGAAGTTGTACAGCAGCTTTGATGAAAAATAATGGGGGGTGGGGGGGGTGTTTTTTGTTAACATTAACTGCGGTGCCCTTGAGCAAAACACGAGGTGAGCATTGCTCGATACTAGAAAGTCTCACCACCACTGCATTCATGAAAATAAATGTTTATACTTAAAATAAAAAGAAACAAAGATTTTAATGTTTTTTTAAAGGTGAGTCAACCTTAAACATTTCTTGACAATAATATGTTATATGTGGCCTCACTAGTCTAAACATGACATTCTGATTAATATTACATTTGTGGAATAAGTGTTGTACAGCAAAATCTATTTTGCCACTTGCTGTCGACTGAAGGTCATCACAGCTGCTCCGGGCTCAGGCAACGACCAATCACAGCTCACCTGTTTTCTGAAGCTGAGCTGCGATTGGTTGTTACCTGAGACCTAAGCAACTGTGATGTCATTTTCACTTGACAGCAAGTGGCAAAATAGCCGCCTTCTAATTTTCTGCTTAGTGGGCTCTGCACACGGGAGGCGACGTCGCTTGCTTTCAATTCATTTTCTATGGAAGCAGAGTGATCGCCTACCCACCTCCCCCTCGGTGACATGCGACATTCGTGCATGTGAAAAATTGCGCGCGTGCACGGAGACATACTAGAGAGTTAAAACATGTTCAACATTTGTCGCTGCCATCGGGGCTGTCACCGGGGCTTCAACCAATCAGTCAAGGTTTCATTGATGAGCCAATGAACGCAGGGCATGCATACTACACAGTGGGCTATCCAGCAAAATGGATGAGATCATTTTAGCAGCGTTTGTCATTTGTAAAAAAAAATTTTTTAAAAAAACGATGCGATACTTCACGCAATCATTTCCGTTACGTCGACTTCCCCTTTAACTGTATTTTAACAAGTTAGCCTTGTAAAATAAAACAGAATGAAATTCAAAAGTCAACTTGATGTGTTGCTTTTTTTTCGGATTTGTAACTGTAGCTCAAGTTTTAAAAATGAATTTAGCACTGTATACTAATATGAGTAAAACTTCTCATCCTTTAACACGTGTAGTATACAGAAATGGAGAGAGAGGAATTTTTTGACATTCTAAACTACCATGCAAGTGTGAAAACAATTTAACCACTTCAAACTATATATTGTATTAGTTAAATGCTTGGGGGTCTAAAGTAACTAAGAGAATGTGGTCAAATAAAAAGAATGGCATGTTTTTCCGACTCTCTGCCAAGTTGGGCTTTAGCACTTTGGCATGTCCCGAGTCTCCAGTCACTCTGTAATTCATTCTGTCATGCCGTTAAGAATCATGCGCTTTTGTTTTGCGGCTGTTCTCACGCCCCTTTTCTTGGCTTAAGAAGTCATCCAAACTTTCAAACGGGGCCCAAAATCATCATTGTTTTGGCCTATAACAAAATAATTATCAGCGTCATACCCCGCTTCTCTCCACCATGCTATATTCTTTTATCGGCGTGCCGAGTATACTGGACACTCGGCAATGACCGCAGGGAACAATGACTCGTTACATGGGTAACGATGCCTGTGCCCTGACCTCGCAGCACCCCCACTTGAATTGAAGCGCCTCAGTAAATGTCCTGCTAAATGGCGCTTGTCCGGCCGATGTGTGAAATAGCACTCCCGCCGTCTGAGAAGACATCAGAAGCGACACGGTGTTGAAACTGCGAAAACCACGCCGCATTTAACGTGACGCTCGGAACGAGACGCGCTAACAAACGGCAACAATGAGGGAGCAGACGCTTGCCTACATTTTTGTTGGTTAGGACACTAGGTTCATTCAAGAGCAGGTTTTGGGCCACAGAAACTGGATCCACAAAACTTGTGCTTAGAGGGAGGGGAAAAACTAAACAAAACGAGGCTCGGACTGAGATGTGAAAACACTTTGCTACAGGACATGAGGACAGATACTGCAAAACTAAGTCTGGAAAGCTCAGGAGGAAGAAACTGTATGGCCTCTCCAGCGGTCGGTCGTGGATGCGGGGCTCGCGGGAGCTCCCCGCCTGGCTGGGTTTGGGGAGGCGCCGGTGGTTCCCGGCGGCGGCTCGGGCTTCTCGCACCTCGCGGGGCCTCTGCCTTGCTCGCCTCCCCTTTCCCCACATCCATTCACCCGGCGCGGGGACGCCCACCGCCGGTGCCAGCCCGGCCCGTCCGCCTCGGAGCCCTACCCACAGCCATCGGGTACGCAACACTCCCCAGGCGGCATTCAAAGCTGAGCCCTGTGTTGTTGTGCGCCTGCTAAATGGTCTGTGTGGAAACAGAAGAGCTATGAACTATGTCGCATGCCTCATTTTGCGCAGCATGTTAGCGGAAATAAGCAGTGTTGTTGAATGGCTGCGGTTATTTGATCTTGACGTTTAAAAAACACGGCTAATCGTAAAACCGGTTGATTGCTGCACTCCTACCTACCTCACAGGTGTGCCATATCAAGATGCTGATTAGACACCATGATTAGTGCACAGGTGTGCCTCAGACTTTTTATTGGGTGGGGTCTGGGGACCGGAAAGTCCCCCAATGAAACAAAATGCACCTTCCAGAGTGGCCTTTTATTGTGGGCAGTCTTAAGGCACACCTGTGTCCAATCAGCATCTTGATATGGCACACCTGTGAGGTGGGATGAATTATCTCGGCAAAGGGGAAGTGCTAACTGTCACAGATTTAGACTGGTCTGTGAACAATATTTAAGAGAAATGGTGATATTGTGTATGTGAAAGAAGTTTTTTATTTTTGAGTTAATTTCATTAAAAATAAAAAATGGGAGCAAAAACAAAAGTGCGGTTTACATCAATCAATCTGTCTCGCTGGTATTGCTTGGAAGTCCCAGCTGGAGCGGAACTCGATAGACACTAGTATTGCCAATGTAAGAAGTGTTAATGGGTAAGTCTCACCACCAAAATGTTGAGTATTAGAAGTGGAGGTGCTTTGGAGAGCCTCGTCTCGTCCTCGGGGGAAACTGCGGACGTGTCTCAAGACAGGAGAAATGTTATCTAATGGTTACAGATCAAACGCGCACCATCATTACCAAAGTCCTCCCCTGTCAGAGTGTAAATTAGAAATGTTCTTTTTTGAAGAAGTTACCCCGTCAACTCCCTTTGAACTCGTAAAGTTTTCATATGTGGAAAAGGGTCAAGCAAGAAATAAGCAAGTTGTCCCAAGCTCCGAAGAAAAATAAGTTGTCTACTGAAAATGTGGTGAAAAGAAAACTGTGGAGCGACATAGCTCCTCAGAATATCAATAGTCCCACCATATGAATTTAGTTTGCATTCTAAAAGGAGATATTTTGGGGGAAAACCTCATTGGTTTTCAGGCCTCAGTTCATGGACCACGGCGCAGCGTGACTGTATTTAGCGGCGCTGCGTTTGGTGTGCAGTAAACAAATTACAGCCTGGCCGCCCCACAGAAGGCCTTTATTTGCGCGTCCAGCTTCAGCAGGTCCCCGCGCAGAGGCGGGAAATGACTGCGACACAATACCCGGTAATAAATATCTCAGCGGCCTGGGCAAGTGTGGACAAACAGAGCGGACAGGATAAATAGTGGGGAAATCTCATTGCGATATAGATGTGTATGCCAGCTGTATTGGAATGATTTAACACTTAGCCGAGCTTCTTCGACAACTTAATCCCTTCCTTTGCCTGCCTCTATTCAAATGATCCACAATGACCAATGTAAGGTGTGTTGTGTAACTGATTTTCTCCCACATTCTTCTGTACCGCTCTCCATGTGTTTATGCAATGTCCACACTGCCGTTTTGATATCCATAATGACGAGCTTAGCATGTCGTTGAACACTTCTGCCGATGTTCTGTTTGTTGTCAAAACATCCTGGAAATGAAACGGTTTACTGATAAGCCGTGATAACATTCCAAGGCCGCTAGTATTATAGTTTCACATGGTTTTAATGCTTAATACCGTATTTACTGTTGCATCTCTTACTACTAGGACTACAGTAAACAAAGTCAGATGCACGTTATGGTACTTTGAAACATGGCGGAAGGTAGTCCAGGTGACTGTAAGCTTTTTTTGTCTAATATTATTGTAATTTTAAATAATATTGTATTTTTCATCCAATATTTATTTGCACTTCTTTCTTCTCAAAATTGTTTATTGTATTATTTTTTTCATTTTAGTCCAGTAATTTTGTTTTTTGTCTAATATTTTCCTTTTGTTGTCTTAACATTTATTTTTTATTTTTTGTCCAATATTTCTGAACATTATAATATATTTTTTTGTAATTAGTCTTTCTGATACTTTTTTGTCTTCAATATTTTCAGTCATCTAATGATTTCTTAGTATTTTGTATTTTTACACAGATAAGTTCCTCAATATTAAAACATATTTTCAATATGTATATTTTCCTGATATTTTTTGGGGGGTCTTTTTCATTTTTATTTTTGCCTCTCTTTTTTTTTTGTATTTCAACTCTAGACTCTTTCACTATCCTAGTATTGTATAGCACCACATATTGTGTAAATTGTTGCCCACCCGGCATCTATTGCAGCCTGGTCATCCTGGAAGGGGGATTTCCATATTTGTGGCCCCTTCTTAAGGTTTCTTATTCCCCGAACAACCCCCCCCCCTTTTTTTTTTTCCTCCTTCAGTTTTTCCTTGCCCACTTGTGGTTAAGATCAGGGCATGTCAATATTTGTCAAAATCTAATATGTATGCATTTCTTTCTCTTAATAAAATGTTATACCGTATATTTTCAATATTACATTTTTAGTGCTTGTGAGTGTACATAATATTTTGACTTGTGCCACTCCCATTAGAAAACAACACATTTTGTTTAGCATTAATGGTGATAATACATATACATGTAAGCGTGATCATTTTGATTACCAAAATCTTTACAGTAAATTTTTTATGGTGTCATACATAGAAACAGAATAGAGACACACATAATGGTGTTTTGACCTCCTCAGGTGTACACTCCTCCTCTTGTATATATTTTGCCAGGTCCACTGTGGCCATCCGATTTAATATCTCCCACCATCTGCTGGCTGGAGGCCTGGCGTCGTAGATCATATCCAGGCTGACAGTTACAAACTGCATCTGTCTCTGTGCACCTCTACCAAGGACTTAGGCAATATGGCGAGGGTGGACGTAGTGGTCTGCGCCCTTACATTCTTGCTTTCAAGGACTTTTATGGCCATTTATAGGGCCGACACAAGGAAGGATGGACGCCTTTTCAGTTTTGGTCTGGAATTGGTGAGAGCTTACTGTTGTGATACATTATCATGCAAGACTCTTTAGGGAATATTAAAAGAAAAACACAAATTGTATGTTGTATGTTGTATGTTCCCACTGAAATTGGTTGTTAAATCTAAATGATGCTGTTGGAAATCAGGTGCAGTTGTTGGACAAAACATGTCCACAAGGGCAGTGCATTAGCTTGTCTTTGTAGCGTGATTGGTTGTTTAGGCAAGCATGTTGACAGGTGCAATGCAAGTGGTTGTTTACAAAGATGGGCATTCCGTGAGTCCTGACACACTGTCCATCAGCCCGTGACTGACAGACGGCCATCTCTCTGACAAATGGCAAGAAACATGTATAAAAAAAAATGCAAGTCTGTCAGTGTAATCGTCACTAACCTGACAGACCGTCCATCATGTACTTGACCCGGACGGACTGTCCATCTTTGTTTGTCCTAAAATAGTGGTGACAAAGAAATGACGGAACCGCGGTTAAAGTAAAATGACGTATTGGCGATTAGAATTTGGTTCGGCTTGAAAAAATGACGGACTGACAAAGACTGAAGGGTGCCCAGGGTGCTGACGAATGATGGAACAGCCTTATTTGGGAAATAGCCCACTTAAGTAAAATTATCAATGATTGGTTGTTGGGCAAACTTAACCAACAATTATTCGTCGTTGTCAGAAAAGTACAGATAATACTGTTGATCTCCCACCTGCTGGCCGTTTTTGCCATAACTACCATTGCTTCAGGCGTTCTCTTCAGTTCAGAGTCTGCATCAAAGCCTTCTGTATAGCATAAAAAACATAAAATCGTATTAATACGTCTTTGGGAACATGGTGATATTTAAAATAGAACGTATTTATACGTTTTTGGGAGCAAATGAGTTAAGTACCGGATCGATAAGCAGTATCGTTACGAGTAGTAGTGCCGTTACATTCTTACCGATACACATCCCTAGTAAATATTGTTCAGCCTTTTTCTTAGAATGCCGGGACTATTTTGGATATGTCGCAGCATTAGTTTGAAGGATCAATCCAACATTTGACGTATCACAATACCAGAAGCAACCTTGCATTGTCCTTCAACAAGACAGTCCCTGTCAGAATGTGTTTTTTTTTTGTACAATACTTTTCTCCAGTCGATAAATAATACCTTGTGCATTTAAAGTGATTAATAAATGCCTTCAAAAATTAAATTTGGTAGAATATTTCCGACGCGTTGGATGGAGTCGTCCATCCTCTCGGGCGACGTTTTATCATCTCTCCTTGTCCATCAATTGCAGTTTGCTTTTGGCGAGCTGTATCTGCAAAAGAGCAAATGCTGCACTGTCAGTGATGATCATGTCTGTGGCCTCGGGGAGCCAAGGAAGTGAGGGAGGCAAGTAGAAAGTGGGCAGAAGGAGAAGAAGAGGAAGAAACCTCAATCAATGACTAAAAATACAAAAAAGTTGAGGATTGCGGACGAGGAAACCATAAAGCAATTTCAGAGAGTTTGTTGTGAGATTATAGAGCTCTAAAAGTGGACCCTTTGGTAAAATGTCGGAAACGTGTAATTTAGTATTAGAAAACCCCCAACTACATCTGCAGCCTCTAGAACAGATTTACGCCGATAGACTGATGTTTAGATGCATTCATAAGGGTTTCAAGTGGGTACATGAAAAGTCTCACTTAGTGTAGACTACTCCCTCTCTTCACACAGTGGAGTGTGTTATTTTGGGGATGTATTAAATGGCTTTTTCATGCTAAATGTCCATGCAGCTGTGGACAGCCGCTTAGTCTTTGGAACAGCTCTTCTGTATCCTCTAATGGGTGTATCATTTTTAATTTGACATTTCACCATAATAATGTTTCTTTTTTTACCGTAGTATTTTTTCTCTCTCCAATTTTTCTGATTGCCTTCACAATATTTTGTTACTTTTCAAATGTCTTCATTTTTTTAAAGTGTGTCTCTAGCGCTCAGAGAAGGAGAAATATGTGTGGTTTAGCAATAAAAACTATATCGAAACGAAGCTTTTAATAGCTCACAGTACTCACAGCCAAATTCACCAATTTGAGATATGGGTATTGCTTTTGTATTTTTATCATACACTTTTAGGTGGTTTTTTTTCCAAATATATATTATATATACAGTAATACATTTTGTATTTTCTAATGACATATTTTTATATTTTGCTATAATTGGTATTTTGGGCATTTTTTATTAGATGTTTTGTGGAGGGGAGGGGGTTCTCATATTTTTGAGTGGTATTAAATTTTACTCCAAAAAATGTCAATTTAAAAACAACCTTAGGTTGTTGTTTGACAAATATGTTCACAGTTATAAACCACAACACCAAAAATGTCCTTGTAAGAAGCGAGCAAACGCTATTTCTTGTTAGAGCATGTATTGGTTTATTGCCACGGCTGAATTTCGGGATGTATTGAACTCGTCTGGATGTCGTCTCCAGCCCCGCGGGAAGATATTAAAGATGTGACATGACACACACCTCCACTTATATCTGCCAATTGTCAATTCGCAGACAGTGACGTCTGCGAATTGACGTGTGGCTGTTAAATATCCGCAAGCAAGCAAGCAGATTTTCGCTATTAATAAGAGAGATTTCTCAGAAGGCTTGTGAGAGCATGACTGATCTGATTATCAGGAGTAGTGTAGCTGTCACAGTGTTGAAAATTAGTCAAGGTTTACCTCAGCCTGTCATGGTTTCCAATCATTTGACCCTTCTTCTGCTGACTTTTAACCCGGTTCTTTTTGGCAGATTTTTCGTGCAAATCAAATGGAGCCAGCATTAATGATGTCTGCCACTTGATTTAGTGCTTCTTTTGTGGTAATTAAGGCAGGTGACACCAGGCTCTTCTGTGGAGTAATTGGAAATGTTGCAGGTTTGCACTCTGGATGAATTCCTTCGTAATGACAAAAGAAGAGTGACTTCAGGAATGTCAGCAGCATCCTGAGTTGATGTTCGTGACACGGACCTTTATTGTTGTCGACTGCATATTGCCCCCAAACACCCACCTCAGCTCACCATCACCACCACTGGATTCTGTCAAACCGTAATGGCATGCCAGTATTAGATGGAGCGTTATCTTCATCCCTTGTGAAAATTTGTGTTTAGAGGAAATATTTGCTATGGTTGAAAAATCAGCCCCTAAGCCAATTTTACTTGGCAGCATGAAATTTGGTAAGCATTGTCTATTATGAGTAGAACCACAAGAAACTATCAACAACTAATACCAGGAAAGACATAGAGGAAGTCTGCCATTTTGGTCTCAAGGAGCAATTTTAAAGTGACTTTTAATGAGAATGTAAGTTTGGTAGCATTCTCTGTAATGCATGAAAATCAGTCCTGTGAGGCAAGGTACACTTGCGTAGACCCACAAAATAGTCTCAAGGATCCATGCCCGAAAAGAGACAGGAAGTCTGCCATCTTGTTTTGAAGTAGCCATTTCAATTTAGCTGAAAATTTACAACTAGTAATATCCCCCCAAGTTTTCGAAAACAAATGAAAAAGCGACTCCGCCAAGTTTTTTTTTTTTCACTCCTCAAGCATTTGCCATAAGGACTATTATACTACGGTTTTACGCCACCAAATGTGTGACATTTATGGATTTGAATGGGATGGAACAAAATAAATGACATCAGGGTGACCGGATAAAGTAAGTTTTTGGAAAACCTTTCTGTTTGCGTGTGCAATACTGTTAGTGTGCTGCATCAATTATGGCCATTGTAGGCTTCAACAACTCAATATGTTTGAACGAGACAAACAAATATGTTAAACTTAGTAAACATATGATGAAGATAAAGCGCTATTTAAGTGCATTCATATTTTGATCAAATTGGATTTCTCATATGTTAGACTATGAAGTGATTTTCAGGAATAGTACAATAAGTAAGTGTTTCGATTTTTTTCAGGGCTAATGCTAATCGCGATTGTTAATCGTTTAGCATAGGCTAATTTTGTTTTTGTAATATGTGCATATGTGTGCAGAAAATAAGGAACGATGATTATTTATATCCACTAAATTCAACTCACGTTCAACCTTAGTGGACTTAAAAAATATAAAAAAATAAAAATGGGGGGACGATTAGTCGATTAATCAATGGAATAATTAATAGGCGACTCGATTAAAAAAAAAATCGTTAGTGACAGCACTAACTAGCTTATTATAGCAGGATCTTCTCTCACATGTAACAAAATTCACCTTAATTGCATAGCAGTTAAGTCCAAGACGTTTCCACTAAGCGATTTATTTTTGCCTTGTTAGGCTTCAGATCCTTGATTAGGCCTTATTTTCAGAGTTGTTTGGGTATGGTAATATTTACAACAGCTATGTTAATAGCTCGATTTCAAAGCATATAAGAAAGGCGTCATGCATCTCGCCAAGTAACCAAGCATACCGTTCCGTTGTGCCTGGCACATTAACGAAGGGTAACTTGAAAGCAGAGTCGTGTGTATTTTAAGACCTTACTAAAATGAGCTAAAGCTGGGTAGAAATAACTTGGGGAGATTATAAATGGTCCATCTTATGCTCACGATAGCTTGAAATGCTTAAACTTTGCTTTGTTCATAATCACCCGGGGGAGGGAAATATCCGAGCCATGTATCATTCTTCCAATTTGTTAATAACGGCGTCCGAGCCTGTAACGCTGCCATTAAAGAGCAAGGTCCACCTTATGACTTTGTGGGCCAATGAGTCAACGGCTCCCCGGGCCCTGACTAGCTATGGATGGATGGGCCTTAGCGCATGTCAGCGGGGGAGTCCTCATCCATACCTGCGCTCCGTGACCTGGCTAATGGCAGGCCTCTCACCCTGACCCTCTTTCTTCTTACGCACCATAAGATAGAGTATCAGCTGACAGCTTGGCTTTTTCTCAGAGGTGTATTTAGTTGGGGTTTTTAGTCGTTCAGTCTACGTACTACGATAAAGCAACACTTGTTTGCGTGCATTGCGTTAATACTTTGCTGCAAGGCATGGCTGACTAAGCAAATATGATCTCGTCTTAGTTTGACCTGCTTCTTAACACCTGCAGTGTCACACCTAATGCTTCTCTGTTGACTTATTTCGAAGATAAGGACGGTATTTTGAACGCTGTCACTCAATGCAACCATTGTTTTTTTCACCTTTTTGTATTTGTACAAAACATTTGTCAAGACTGAGTCATATCATGTAATATCCCTGTGCACACGGAACCTGTAAAACTCAAAATGTCCGTAATGCGGCGCTCCCCCTATATTTTTTTAACTCACTTGTGAAACTAAGACAACTTTACTAGTTAGTGGAAAGGATTTTGCAAAAATCCTGGCAAAATACGTCTTGGTTTGTGCAAAGATTTTTTTTATTCTTGAAAAAAATCTGATTTTATTGTCATAGCATTATAACTTTTCTTCTTTTTTTGTAATACAGGAAACTTTGATTCATAAATTTAGTGGTACAGATGGTATTTGCGTTTAATTGGATATGGGATTATTACTCAACTTCATTTGTAAAGCACTTTAAAACAACCACAGCTGCATACAAAGTGCTGTACATGGAGTAAAAATCAACAGCCACCATAAAACATTCAAACAATACAGAATCTCATGCTGAATAAAAAAACATTGAATAAAATATGTGTTCCATGTAAGGAGGGTTAAACAATTATGGCAAACTAATAATAATAAAAAAAATATATATATATATATATATATATATATATATTAATATTGAAATTACAACTAATAGACATGATCATTAATTTATAAAGTTAAAGCTGCCCTATATAGGATTTTGCCCAAAAAACAACTTTACAATAACTTTTTTATTTAACCATTTATGACACAAACAACTTCTAATTAGCAGATTAACACCTTAACTGTTCACAATGGGTACTCCTGCAAGCCTGTTGCCAATAGTTTTCAGGCTGGATTCGGGTTTGAATTTCCCGCCCTCTGTCTGCGGATGTGACGTCATGCGTGTTCTCACAGAGTTGCAACCAGGACCTTTCCTGTATGGATTCTACATTTGCAGAAGAGCAGAGTTTCGAAATTCAATTTACTGTATCGGGCAGACCGAAACTCAGCTTAAGATATAATTTAAAAATAACCACAAATAGATGACGTGAAGAAGTAAATGATAAGAATGATAATAATATTAAAATAATAATAGTAATTTAAAACCAGATAACAAATACCTAATCTACCTGCAGTCCTGTAGAACTTGCTAAATTTGCAACATGCAAAAAAAACCCGAATAAGATAGTCATAAACCAAACTTCTGAAAACCAGTCTTATTGCCTTGGGGTGCAGGCATGACAACCTGACAAACCTTGCAAACAATTTGGCTCTGCTCGACGTCCGACAGTTTGAAGCCAGTATGTCTCCAGATGACAGAAGTTGTCCTACCGCTCTTCTCAACCAAAGGCTGCCTGTCTCGTTTCTGCCACTTTTTCAACCACTTGCTCCACATATTATTGATCAGCACTTGCTCGTAACATGGCACTTGTACAACACAGGAACTTGCATACACACTGAACGATAAATTGTTTTTCTTCTTTTAGAATGTATTTATGATCAGAAGAAGCTGCAATTGAAATAATCAAAATTTGACCCAAAAAATTGTATAAAGAAATCAACATAAAAAATAACATTATTGTCATTGCCAGTCTCAATATAATAATGGACACATTTTGGACATGGATTATAATGCAGAGAAGCGAGACTAACAAAATGGATAACGATCTGCACACTACGGACATGCCCTGTCACAATTCGCCAAAGCTGTTTTCACTCTTCTGCAGCCTGGACAGCCTTCCAGTCGCACCCTGTTGTATATTTGGGTACATCTGGCATATGTCGGATAAAGGAGCAGATGTAGAAGACCCAATAAAACCACCACAAAAGGCATGTTTATCCTGGTGATGATTTGCGTTGCGTGGAAAATTTGTTCCAGTAACGCTTCTTGGAACTTCTTGAAAATGTTGGCCATAAGCCAGTTTCTTTAGGCATCATGACATTTGGTAGGCATGTCCATCATAAGTGGACATTAAAAAAAAAGTCCCAAAAAGACAAAGGAAGTCACCCATTTTGCTTTGAGGCAGCTGTTTAAATTCATCTTGACCATTTCCAGGGCTCTTTCAAAGAACTTCAGATTGTATTTAATTTCCACCAAAATTTCAAGCACATACAAAGTACTCGACAGATGGACACAGCTGAATTTCCAAGAATTTGAGTGTTTGTCAGAGCGTGTGGGTAGAGCTTTGCAACAAATTCAGTTAGCTCGCTATATAACATTAAACTGCACAACATTCAACCATTTAAAAAAATAGAGCATTAGGCTCACAGAATGCTGAGACGATACAAAACATGGTCACAATCTGAGCTTGATCAGGATAATTTCATGTAGCAATTACTACAGCTACGGAAGTCTTTTTTTTTTTTTTCTTTTTTTTTTCGTGTTTCCATTTTTCGTCACTTTCCCTCTCAGCTACCTGAGCTGTTAGCCAACACACGGATGCAATTGGGATCAGTTTGCAGGTTGTTTTTGAACCCTTCCTCTATAATCAAAGTTGACACTGTTGACATGGACTGCATATTATTCATTATGTCTGACCGAGGAAATGACTAAAGCGTGTCACAAGAAGTGAACATTTTAATTAAGCCAACCCACCACCGTCCACTCTCCAAACTCATAAAAGTCACTCCTATCTGCTGGTAATTACACTTAGCGTGTCACAGCAAAGCTCCGCCGATGATTAATTTGAGGCGTGTAGATGATTGATTCATTCATTTGTTTACAAACTTGTTGCTCTGCTCAAGCAGACCGTTACACTCGCCTGGTTTTTGGACCCTTGTCCTTTTTATCCTGCGACTCCAGGAGCGACAATCAAGTCTCATTAGCCACACTGTGGTTTGTTTATTTCCATCTCCAAGGCGTTTGAAACGAGCAGTGAACCGCAAATAAGTGTGCATCATCATAACATATAATGTCAATGGTCTTGGATCCAGCAAACTCCCTTTTAGGGTTTCTCCTGGCTCAATTTGAAGCAGCGGTGATTAGTGATTAGCAATCCAATTATTCTCACACGTATGTATGCTTATTTTATGGAGTTACAAAACGTCATTCACAAACTAATGCATTTTGTTCTACATACACAAAGAAGCATATCTTCAATTAACCCCCCCCCCCCCCCCTCCAATTGCAAGTGCAAAATAAAATCGCATTAGTCTGTGAATGACGATTTGTGTGCGCAGATCACGTTGTTTTGTGTTTGCAGGGTTTTGGCATGGTTTTAACTCCATATCATTGCTGTAGCCACTTCACTTCCTCAAACACTTTTTAGCAAAAAACATCATTCGGCTCTTCTTCTGTTGCCTCCTCTTTATTGGCAGTCTTAGGACCCACTTTCAACTGTGTCTAATACAGTGCCACCCTCTTGTCATAATCGTTATGAGAATCATCTTTACTAGCCAAGTGTGTAAAAACACAGCTTGAATTTGTCCCCATAAGTTGGAGCCACGCAAAACCAAAAAAAGCCGCTAACAAAACACATTTAGGGCATAAACCAGCAATTTCTGTCCAATAAATGTGCTCGTATTGATCAACATCAAATGTGCAACTGATGAAGAGTGACGGAGTAACAACATTAAATATAGTACTAACGGCACTACGGAGATGTGCAATTTGGAGAGTGAAAATATGAGTCGTTAAATGTGAGGTGGAAAGAAGCTATTGGAATGTTTGCTGCTTTTGATGTGCATTGTTTGATTTGTTCGTGCCTATCATAGGAAATGACAAATGAGTTGGTGTAACACCAGAATGGCAGTTAAAAATTCCTGGTACACACCTTAAGATATAATCGGGCTCTTTTTGCTATATTTTTATTCCCTTCTTGATCAAAGACAACAAACACTAGATTTTTTTGTTTTATGAGATAATCCAACTGTTAGCTAGCCAATTCGAATTTTCTATTGATATTGTGACATAGGCATGGGCCGATATTAGATTCTGACGTTGTGATAATCGTGAGCAAAAATATTGCGGTAAAACGGTATTAGACTTGTAGCTTAAAAATGTCCATTTCAAAAAATTAATATATTTGGGTAAATAAAAACTGAAATTTTCTCCATTCTGAAATGTGTTCCCATATTAAGTTTAAATAAATAACTCTATGTTTACATTATTCTTATGTTTTAATTCTTCTTAAGTCACAATGTCCCATCACTGGTGAACTATTTATGCAGACGCATGGGATTCTCATGTTGTCCTTGAGGCTAACTAAAACACACAGGCACTTTTGTTGTTGTTGTTTTTTTTAGGACAAAGCACACTAATCAAAATACATTGTTTGTAGTCTCTTGCTCCCTCCCACCTCCTCTGTGTGTAAATGCTCCCCCCTCAGCTCTCTGAAAAAAAAAGAAGAATTAGAAGAAAGCAGTGACGTGGCTCGTTGACTCATCGCTGCAATCAGCCAACCATATTGTGCCCTGCTTAGAAGTCTCCTCAGCTCTTTACCAGCGACAAACAGTATTAACAGTTAATTGAAAAGCACTCAAAAAAGAGAATTGTTGAACCAATTTAAGATTATAAATTTAATTGTTGACCAACTTAAAAAATAAAAATAAAAATCGCTTCAAGTGGTAACACACGATTGAATTAAGTTTGTCCAAAGTGAATATATTAAGTTTAAGTAATTATGAGTTCATTAAACCTTTGATTGGAGTCACTTTGGATTAATTTAATTCAGGTGAATATATTTTTATATAGTTTAATGAAGTCATAAATATTTAAACTTAATATATTCACTTTGGACTAACCTAATTCAATCGTGTCTTACCACTTGAAGCGATTGAGTTTGGCTTTTTAAAACCACGGTAAACTGTTAAACCGCGGTAAAAGTGACTTGGGCAGTTGTGCAATTAGGCCAATGGTATACAAGTCCTCCACCGCTGTTAAACAGACCACTTGAATAAGAATAATCCTGTGAAGGAATACAAGCAAGTGTGCGAGTATAGTGTTTGTCGACACAAGACAAGGTGACTCGATCAACAGAAGCGCGTATTTCGGAGAACCACCCGTGGGTCTGTCATGTCAGGTCGGAGGCCGGGGTTATGTACGAAAAGAGTGTGTCCCGGCATAAATAAGAGACGCGTGCTTTGTGGCAGGGCCGTAGATCACACTGATGGCAGCGGAAGTATGATATCAGATCGCCCGAAAGAGAGAAATAGGAAAGTGGAAGAGATGAAGATGATAAAACGGTAGGAAAAAGAGAGAGGACTTAGGGAGGTTTGGAGGGGGAATTAGATGACTGTTATTGATTATGTGCTCGCAGGCGGGGAAATAAGAGCAAATGTTCTGCTCAGCGAGACAAAAAAGTATATTGTTTCAAAGGTCACAGAAATGCATTACAGTCATTTTACTCTGGATAAACAGCGCGCTAACAGCTACTACATCTTGTTGTGGGCGCGTTAAGAAGCTGCGGTGGCAGCGGTTTTTTGTTGTTGTTTTTTTTAGCGGTGACTTTGTTTTTGTGACGCTCCATTGCATCGAGGTGTGTCCCGGCGTGCACGGAATGTTTTCTTGATGCACCATAGCAACTTGATCAACACCTGGAGATGTCGTGCGAGGCTCAACGAGACGCGTATGTCATCTCGTCATCTTCGGTTACATGAATCCCCCCCCCCCCCCCCCCCCCCCGCTCTGTAGTTGATCCCGAGTGTCGTAAACACACTTATCTTCCTGGAAGAAAGTGTTGAATAGAAGCTTTCAGACCAGGCCATGCGAGGAATTTGGATGTTATCGTTTTTTATTCCGGTCACCTTTATCCACAGAGATTTTCTTCACTTAAAAACCGTATTGCATCAGGAGACCTTGGAGGTGTTTCTTGAAACTGATTGCGGGGTTTGTTCACATGGTCTTCACGGTGGAAGACATGAGAGTAGTGTGAATGTTTTACAAGCGAGATGTGCAGAATCCCAGGCGTGAATTCTAACCTACTGCAACGAGTTTGTTTCTATGTCATTTTGAGAACTGGCCCATGCTCAAAATGTCACCGTATTTTGTGTTGCACACTTAAAGCCTCAAAATTGGCTGATTGCCACTCCTGTGGATTTGGGGGAAATTCTGCCGCTGCAGCCAGTTTCGCCAAGTAGCATGACCCTCAAACAACAATCCATGCCACAGAAGACCGAGAAAGATTTCTATTTTGATTTGAACCCACCATTTTAGGATCATTTCGCCCATTTTTAGTTGTCCCTATGAGGGAAGGGGGTGGCAGTTCATTCTGGCCTTTCGTCTTTGTGTAAACATTACAGGGCTCCTAAACGGTCGCATTATTCTCTTCAAGTTTCAAATAGTGTGACTAGTAAAGTTTTCATCTCATTCATGTATGGCCATTAAATTTGTCAATTTAAAAGGGATTATCATACTTATTAAAAAAAAAATTTGTTGACAACAAACTTCTGCTTGACAATTCAGCTCAGTTTTTTGGTGACAATGCACAAATAGGCTCTTAGAGTGGGAGTGAGAGGGTGGGCTGAATGACCACTTTGTGGATTATCGTGCAACTCTTTAGGTGTGAACAATGAACAATGGCTAGGAGGATTATCAGTGCTTACTTTCTCCCCAATATAGTGAGCGAGAACATACAAATTCTGATAATGATTCCGAATCATTTTGTTAGGGAACTGTTATTACGAAAATAGGCAGGAAGTTCTGTTTTCGGGATGATTGTCGAATTGCACTTTGAAGATTAATTACACTTTGAAACTTGTTTATTTTATTTATGTATTTATTTACTTTATTGGGGAGGGGGGTAACTTGTACTTGGGGTATCCAAAAACCCAACGTCTGTTTGCTAAGGTTTGACGGGTTGGGTTAAGTTTAATGTTAGATATTGATCGCACGTGTGACCTCAGGGAAATATAAATATATTTTTTAATTGTACTAGAATAAAGTGTAATTGCACATCCACTACAGTAGGTGGCAATTGTGCCCCCATTGTCAGAATATGCACATGGAGTATTAGCTCCTCTGCAGGTGTACTAATTTGATAGAAAATGTATACTATTTATAGTCACGGCGCAAGGGATAGGGTTGGAGTTCGACGCTGACTCGTCTTACGAAACAGAAAATTCCAACTTCCGCCTGTGCAACATTTTGACAAGCAACTAATCAGTCAAGCTGTTTTTTCAGTCAAACCTGCTGAACTTTTTATTTTTATCTCCCTCCCCACCTCCATCCCTTCCTGTTGATATCTTGCCTCTGTGTATGAGGCACATGCAAATGTCTTGCCTCTGCGATGCTCCCGTCGGAAAACAGCCGCAGGCCTTTCACTTTTTTTTTTCTTCCCCTCCAGATGACTCGTGCTTTTCAGTGCCATATTGACTCAAGACCAATTGGCGCACAGACAGCACCTTTAGTGCTATTTAGTTTTTTTTTCTTTCTTTACAGATGAATAATAAAAGACTTTAGTTTGAGACCTGGTATTGATTTTTAAAAAAGTGGGTCTAATACAACACATCAGCAGGAAAGTGCCTCTTTATTCTCAGGAGTCAGAATGCTTTTTATCCTAATCGAACATGGCACTGAGAAATGTTTACTCTTCACGATGCAGCTGCCGGTTTTAATCTTGTCCATAAATGTCAGTTGTATGGCTGCCACGTCTTCTTTGCAGATTGTGACATCACAGTGAGGCTAATTTATTTTATTTTGTTATTTTTATTTTATTTGTATTTTTTTTTCTCTCTTATTTTTTTTTCCTTTCTTTTTTCTTTTTTCTCTATTTTTTTTAAAGAGCTCAGTATTGTTCATTCGGTAATGTCGTCATCATTGCTCTTTTTTTTCTTTTTTTTTAATATATATATATATTTTTATTTTATTTTTTGTATGTGGGTGAGTATGTGTATGTGCGTGCGTGTATTTGTTAGCTCACCAAAAACCTATTAGGAAAAATCCCATACCGTTCACCTCAACCGAACACCGCCGTCAGGAGACCCGAGGGGACCAAAGAAAACCAAGGAAGGTGAAATCCAGCACCGACCAGACGCCACCCACCAGAATTCTTCCCCAACCCCAGAAACATCTAAATTCCAACAAATCCCCCCCCAAAAAATCAGGGAGACCTCAAGAGACCGAAGGAGAGACTGAGGAAAGGAATGAAGGACAGACGAAGCCGAGTGAGATCCACAGACACCAGCCTCCACCGATTCAATGACCTGAGGAGGAAGCAGATTGTGTCTGAGTTTCGATAGATGCTGGTGTGGTGGATTTGGCATGCATGAAAATCTCCACCAAAGAGGGGAGCCGTCGACCCCTGCCAGGACAGAGCAAGCGCAACACCTCAGGGACCCCCAGGCCGCGGCAGCGCCAAAGGACGACCCCCGGGCCCCGCCAGGGCCACCGGCCGGAGAGCAAACCCAGGAGCAGGAGCACCCCCCACCCCAACACGGCCCGCGCCCCCGACCCAACGCAGCAGGACGGGGCACTGCAGGCCCGCCAGGCACCCCACCGGCCCCCAACACCCCCCCCCCACGACCCCCCGCCCCCCATCCACCCCAACCCAGC